>NC_138657.1:3741939-3789439 GCF_964273445.1 Streptopelia decaocto | reverse complement strand
CTACTTCCATGTGTTACTGTTATTAATGCAGGGGATGTGTTGAGTTAAATTGGTACAGCAAGAAGCGTGAATTTTATGATTTATTTTAAACTCCATCTTCATGAATTGTTTTCTTCTGAGTGGGTGAATAATGCTATAAAAAGATACATTATGTTTCAAGGTCTGTCTCAGCTTGAAAAAAATATATATTTATTTACTGAATACAAACATTAAACAAAAATGTCTTGAAGAGATGGAATAGAGATAACATTACAGCAAAAGATATTTCTCTAGAGGACAATGTTGAACATTATTGAAATGAGTTGTTCGTGGGCAACAAAATGAGTGAAGCTTTCTTTCATGCAAAATTATTCTCTGTCACCATGTTTTAATATCAGATCTACTGTTTTCCTTATGACATTTGTGTTGGCCAAGAGAAGACCAGCATGGAGTGAAGCGATTTCTGACCAGGAAAGGGAAGTTTAGATTCAATATTCAGAAAAGTTTTTTCATGGACAGGGCTGTCAGGCATTGGAATAGGCTGCCCAAGGCAGTGGTGGAGTCACCATCTGTGCAGGGGGTTAAAATACACATAGATGAGGTTCTTAGGGACATGGTTTAGGGGTGGACTTGGCAGTGTTAGGTTAACAATTGGGCTCGATGATCTTAAAGATCTTTTCCAACCAAAATTATTCTAGAATATTATATACGGAGAGACTTACCAGGCAACTGTTGTTGGTAGGATGTATAATGACTAAACTCAGTTCAAAGCTGAGTATTTTTTACCTTTGATGTCTTGCTTGCTGTTTCAGAGGCCACTCAGTCCTTTCTTCCTTGATCTGGCTGGAGTAGGGACATGGCTTCAGCATACTTGATTACCTGGATGCAGTGTGAATATATAACACCAGCAACAAAATAAATTAAATTCATACTGGGAAGAAGGTGTTTCTTTAGAAACAAGTTATCAGGTACCGTTTAATCTAAACAAAATGATATCTGGGTCCTTGCAGATAGAATCTGTACAAAAGAGACAGATGAAGTATGGGGAGGCCTCTTGCCCGAGGACAAGATCATGGACTGCGAATGTGAATAGGTGGAGCATCAGTGGTCACGGCGTCTCCATGCATCCACCAGTGACTGGCAGATGGAAGAAATTTAATTAGGGATCAAAGATGGATTTACTAATCTTTTGATGTTATTACTTTCCCTTGCTGGAGATGAGCTGCTATCTCTCAGGGGCTACATTCCGCCCACGTATCTGATACCAGTTTCTAAATCCGTTAAGACTTCCCTTGGTACTGATAGGAACAGCTTTCTACATCCATTTCAGAGGTCAGGTCAAATCAACCTGTGCTCTGAGGTTGTTAAGTACACTTCTTATTTTTTCCTGGCTTGAGTATGTAAAACAACCGAACGCTTAAGAAGAAAGATAGTCACAATAAAGTACAGAAAAACACAGGTGCATATGAACTTAAAAGCACTTTGCCAGAATGAGACATTACACAGAACAGAAATCTGTAGGGGAAATTTGTGTTTCCAGCAGAGAGGTAATGGAATAGAAGTTCTTTGAAAAATGTTATTTTAATTGTGTTTCCTGTCCTAGCTGCATGTGGTGAGTTTAGATTGGCAAACAAAGCTGTGTAAAAATATTTTATAGTTTTGTCGAGTTGCAGAAGAACATTTTCACTTCTGGGCTATAAGTTAAACAAAACTTGGTGTTTCAGTCCAGCAGAAGAAGGCTGGATCTCCTTAACCACTACAGGGTACCTGCTGTCATATTTTCCATCTAGTAGTTTAAATCTCTGTCGGAGCCATCTTGACTTTATACTGTATTGTTTAGGATGTTTGTATGTTTTGTCCCAGTTTACATGCATGTCTATCATGAAAAAATATGCTGTGGGGAATAAAACTTATTCTGTTGTATTATATAACTGTTATGTGTTTGTTTGTTTGTTTGTTTTCTTTCTAACATCTAAAAATTCTTGAAAAAATATAACTCTCAAAATTCAATCATTTCACTTTGCAGGCAGAAAAATCTCAAAATTAGAAAAGAAAAACAGACTACAACAACTATTATTAAAAAAAAAAAACCCACAACAAACAAACACCACACACATTTTAAAATTATAAAAGTTGAGGCAACAATTCACTTTATAATCGTTGTTCGTAAAAGGGCTTTTATTGCATTTTTCATGGAAAAAACTAGGAGGGAGCAGCTAACAACAACCTCATCCTTCACAGCAAACACCATCCCTGCTCCTTATCGCTACTGCAGGGTTTGGTCTCTGCTCACTAGTCTTGCAGAACATAATCATCCCTGTGAAACCAAACAACACCAGGAAATGCTCCTGGGCACTGAAACTGAAGCATCTAATATGCTAAACTGCAAAAGCAAGGGCAAGGCTTTCCTCTCCTAAGCAGTAACCAGACACAGTTATGGAGTTAACATGGCCAAGAAAAAATTTCCAGGAGGCAGTTTCTATGCAGTCACTCTGTTTTGGAGGTTTGAACTGTTTAACAGTATGGATATGGATTTTTCCTTTGAGTGCTATAGTCTGGTCCCAGATGTTTTTAATCTGCACGTATAAATAAATCTACAAGTATTCACCTGACCCCACAACATGGCCCTTCAGTAACAGGGTAATTTGACAGAGTAGCTTAAAGGGACTTGCCTGGCTCCTCCTGGTGTCACAAAAGGTTTATATGGATGGAATTCAGTTTCTTCTCCTTACAGTCTTATGTCCAGTCTGGTGCTTTTCACCTGCTGAACACTCAACCTCACTTTAAAAAATTTAAAAAAATCTTTAAAAAATATCTATTTCTGTGAGATTTTTTGGTATTGATAAAATTACAGTCTCTGAGGCATAAATAACTTTTTCCTGTGTAGGTTCTGACAGCAGAAATGGAAATTTCCCCACCACTGGTTTCATTTAAAGCACAATAATTTGCACAATTCTAATGAAAAAGGTAAGTTTCCACTGTGAGGATCATATTGTGGTACTCACAAAATACATCTTCTGAATTTTTCTTGACATTCATAAATATTTCACACTCTGCTCCGAAGGGACTGGGTAATACACAAACTGCTGAGATTGTAACAAACAAAGTGGTGTGCTGAAGGAGAGATAAGAGCAATCTGTGAAATGGTGTTGTTGGACATTTGGGATATCAGAAATGGCTGTTTCTTACAACCACCCTTTGGCAAGCTACTTAGGACTATCTGCTCCATGAGATAAGTGGTGGGGCAAGATAAAGAGTGAAAGATCTGCCTTGTTCTGGATTTCTGCAGGATTCACCCTCCAGGGCTCATCTGAATTAAACAGCCACATCTCATCCTTCCAGGGGCAGTGACCAGGTGATGTGTGGACCACCATGCTCTTCTGCAGTTTATTCGGCTATAACTTATTTTAACATAAAGAGAATACACACATGGTTGTGTCTTCCTAACTGCTCAACTACACTTCAGCAGGTATAAAATACACCAAATTCACGCTCAGGGGCTGCCTGTGATGATCAGACTCCTATCTGTCCTTTTCCCAGGTCATTTGTCTTCAGCCAGACAGGGATGGCTCTGTACAATTTCTGCCAAAAATCAGGTCAAGTCACACTGTATGCATCTCCCCAAACAGCAGAGCAATGGCATTTAAGTCAGAGGATTCCTATATTTACTTTATTAACACTGGATTTTTATTTATCCCCATATTTTTTTCTTCTTTCAGTTTGTGTTGAAATCACGCTTCAGAGTAAACATTTAGGAATGTAACTGATAACTAGCCCAGAAGCACAAAATATATAAAATCAGTGTGATAAGCTTTGAATATTTTATTACAAAACAACCATAGGTTCTCTGGAGCAAAGAACAGTGTTTCAGGACACAAAATAAACAGTACGATTGTGGCAACTGCTCACTTGAGAAAGTAAGATACAGAGAATCAAGACAAACAAGGTCAATACCAAATCCTCTAATCCTGCAAAAGTTACTCTAAGCTATTATATAGACTGTGAGTTGATGAAAGATTCACAGAACGGGTACATTAGCATTTATGGCACGGAACTACTAATGTAAGGGGAAAAAAAAAGAGAGAGAGAGAGGAAGAAGAAAGATATAGACAGATATGGAAAAAAGTAATTTCTACAAATTAGCGAATTTGAATTAAATGAATCTCAGAGGGCCAAGGGATTAGATATTAGTCATCTGAACTCTGACAGTTGGTTTTGAGAAGTCACAAAGGAAAAGGAAATGACATAAAAGTGGAAAAAATGTATCATTTTATCCATTCTTGAAGATAAAACTTTTAAAGTAGCTGAATAATATTAAAAGAGGAAAAAAAAAATAATGGCATGATGAAATAAACAAGAAGGTAAACATATATATAAACACTGAGGAGAACTATCCTGAGCACACCGTGTACTTTATATGTCATGGTTCAATTCTGACATATTATTCACCTGTATTTTCCTTTCATAACAATAAAGTGAGAAGAAAACTTACCAGATGGCTCCAGCAAGGACACGATTTATTTTAATTGCAGGTCAAATACTTTCTAAGCTACTAGATACAGTTCACAGGTCAAACATGTTCTGGGATCCTTCTTTATAGTTCAGTTTTTGGTTCCTAGTAACTTTGAATACAACTGTTCACTGTGCTGTTTGCTTGTCAACAGTTTTGTCACCATGTCAAGGAGGGTGGTCAGCTATAGGGACATTCATCATATTTATATGGAATATAATGTAATGCTTCTCCTCATCAAAATAGCTTCATGTATTTTATCAAGTGATTTTGAACCTATGAGTCCTTCTGGGCAATGCATTCAATAACCTGGGGGTCAACCTCTTTTGGTGAACCATCTTAGACAAAGCATGAAATTGACAATTTTACTTCAAAAATTAATGATTTTACTATGAACAAATTTGATAGAAAAAATGAGAAAGACAAGAATGGGAATTCTGTCATGACCATAGAAATAATCTTTGAGACTTGTTTTCTGCACTTCATACACAAAGCAATTAAAGGGCACTAATTACAGAAGAAAAAAAGGGCGAACAACAACAAAATCCTACCAAAATGAAATATTCTGCTGTGAATAATTTCTCCCAGTAGGTCTGAATGGGACTTTTTAACACCTATTTCATGAAATACGAAGAGGAAAAGAAAAAAAAACAAGACAAGAAATTCTTGTTGAGGTTTGACATTTAGATTAGATTATGAGGTTTACATAATAATGCACTAGCAACCTCTCTATACACTATTTTAATAAAGTTTTGACAGAGGGTTTAGAGTATGAATATCAAGTAAATATTTCTGAATTCCATTATGTCTGTTGACCTTTTAATTAAAAAAGAAATACTAAATTATGTTAAAATTATGTAGGGACCCTCACAATACAATGGCAGAACACTTTTGAGCTTCATGCTGGTGTTGTTGGGTGAATATATTTGATTTCCTGTTAAAAAGGTAGTGACTTTCCTAGATCTTTCTAGTGTGAAAACAGAACCTACAGATCTGCATGAAATGTTACTTGTACCACTGTAATTATAGGGTAAAATAATTATTTCTGTTTCATTAAGCAGAATGAAGGTTATACAGCATTTTTGGAGCTTCTAAATATAGTTGCCAAATACTGTGCAGCTGAGATAGAACCACATATGAAACAGTGTCTGTGAGAAATAGCTATGATATTTCCACTATGCAATATTAAGTACTACTGGTTTGGTTTGTGTCTTTAAATTTAGGCACAAGGAATAAAAGCCCCAAATATTATTCTTCAACATTCATTATATTTATTAAAGTCAGTTATCTTATGCACACGTGAGAATCTGTTAGCTGCAAACAAGCTGAGACACATCGTTTCAAATACACTGCTTTTTTTGCCTGAGTGTGGAAAAGATCTGACATAATAGTTCCTACCCCTGTGATGGCATTTGTTAGTAGCTATGGCCACCATTTAGGAAATAAAATGGTTTAGTGCCAGGAATACACTTAGAAATCTCTCCTGTCTCATCCTGAACAAGTAAAAAAGCCCAGGCTGTGCAGTTTCCTGTGTAGTTTTATTACTGCAGGTAACTTTTGCAGCCAGTGGTAATAATTATGGCAGCATGAGATGGCAATAATCCCCATTTGCACTTTCAAGTGGGAACATTTTGATGTATTCTTATTCACTCTCAAAATTATAAGTCTTTGACTATTGGCAGACTTTGCAGAAATAGCATTTTGTTGTTATCCTAACCTCAGTTCTGAGACAACTATAGTATATAGCAGATGAGATCTATCTTATGCCTTAGAGACCCTATTTTTATGCAATGTTTTGTATGTAAATAAAGATAGCAGCTGTGAAAAGTGTTAGACATAGAGTCCCAGACAGTAAGATTGTTTAATCATGGAGCATATAGGAAGAAAAACAGAAGTAATTAAAAAAACTGCTTATCAACATGTATCAACCTTAGAAAAAATTGTCTCAACAGACAAGAAAAAGCCAGGTCTTCACACATGTAGTTCATGGTAATGATACACTCAAAATTTTGCTAGCTTTTTTGTGGCTGTAAGGCATGAAAACAGCCACTGTATACCAAAAGTTGCGTCTCCAGTTTTCTTCCCTCTTGGTTGCAGGACTCTTCATTGCTTGATTCAAATCTGAGTTCTCTCAGTATTTCTCCAGTCCTAGTGCCTAGAAATTTATTACTTTAGCTGTCAAAGAAGAGATTATCTCCCCTATGCACTACACATGGGATGTGATAACCATGTCTTTAATATCTTCCCTCTGTTCATCTTCCTAAGTTCAAACTTTTAGCATTGCTGAGGTCATTGATTTCATATTGACGATAAGATTGTCTTCGGATCTGCTTCTGCAGAATGCTGTCATGATACTACGTCATTAATTCTGCCTCATTTTTTTTCTTTTTCTCTTCAGAAAGACTTTCTAAGTTAGAAGCTAAAGACAAACAGCTCTGACTTAACTATTCCTTCACTTCCTTTTAATGAAATAATTGCTTTCTTGGGCTCTGTGGACTACAAATGAAAGGGACCTTGATTTCTGTTCTTCAATGTCTTGTTTTGGGCGCATCCAGTCTTCAACTCAACCCCTTAGCATAACTAAAACTACTCCTAGTTTTTTCCTTTTTTTCCATTTTAAGTTACTTAGGTATTTTCCAATGCAGAAATGTAGTCCATTGCTGTCTATTCAGCTTCAGATAGGACAGGATTCTAATTATCTATTCCATCTTCAAGAAGAACATTTTAAAACATAGCTAGTCTAATTTTATGGGCTATGAGAATTTTACATTGACTTTTATTGGTATTTGCATACTGTATCACAGCTTCACATTGTCAGTTATCTTCCTCCCCCCACACTATTTTTCTGTCCTGTTTTATTGTCAAAGATGTATTTCTTGTCTCTTGCCTTGTCAATGTAGATACTATTTATGCAATTTACACCATATTCAAAATGTTTTGTAGTTATTGGCTAACCAATTCTTAGGATTTTTCTGTAAAGTGCAATAGGCAGAAAGAAGTGAGCTGGACAAGGCTAAGCAGAAACTCCATGTCAAACAAAGGGCTGGAAAAAAGGGGATTGTGATTCACAGTTCTGCACTCTGCGCCTACACTTCATATTTTTTATGAAGATCAAAAGAGAAAGTGAAAACTGTTACTCAAATAACAAACATCAAGCTCATATCTCCTAATTTTGACAAGGCTTCTAGAAAATGGCTTTAAATTGATCTGGTGAATATCTTAATATTTAGAGCATTATAGACTGTACCAAGAGACTATGATACTTAGAACTCCACTTTTTCAAGGAGGCATATGCTGAAACAAACTCTGTAGACAGACTTCAGAAAGCTTTTGCTTTCAGTTGATGCAGGAACAGGACCAATAGTATTCCATGGTCCTAACTCAAGGACTTTTTGTAAAGTTTTCCAAAAGAGCCGCCTTCAGAAGAGCTCATGGAAGACCTTCATGGCCAAAACAGCTCCTGCTATGTCCAGCTTTGTTCTAGATGACCTCTCAGTGTGCTCTTCAGTGGCAGAGAGTGACTGAGAGACCAGGAGGCAGTTTTGCTTCAGTTGGAGTGAACACCCCAAATACCCTGAAACTTCTTCTCTCCCTCAGGAGAAACTTCTTAATGTAGCATAAAAGCACGTTATCTCCTGCCATGCTATCTGGCTGTAATCCCTCTGATAATATCTCCTATTTAATGAAACTCTTTGTTCTCAAAGACATCTCTTCGAAGACAGGGACATCTACTTCAGAGTCACAGCCTCTGATCGTTGGACAGATACTGTGTAATTTTTACAGCTTTCTCACACCTCTGTCATTGCCTGGGGAGTGTGGATAGCATGTCTCCCGTCAACAGTTTCCAGATACAAACTGTTTTTCAACTGTCTGAGATGGCTGTGTTACTCTTTTAGAGGAAATGTCTTCTGGGGGCCAGGAAAACTTACAAGAGAAAAAGAAAACAAAAAGTTTCTCTTTCTCCTAAGCTTATAATCTGTTCTCGTTGTGGAGTCAATACCACCCAGAATCTCCTTCTCCCACTCTGATGAGTCTTCCGAACCTCCCCACCTCAGAAGGAAAACTAGCCTTCTTTTGCTGTTTTGGGATTTGGAAGTTTAGATAAGCTTCCCATGTTAATCTCCAAACTTTCAGAGGTTTGCTAATCACCAGTATTATTAAAACAGGTTTCATGTCTAACAGTGTCAGCTAATGTAATGTAATCCAGTTAATGTGAGAAATGTTCCATTAATCCTACCTCGGTGCAGAGTGGGGGTGTAATTAAGAAGAGGGGAAGCTGTCTTTCTGAGATGTAGAAACAAGAACTGCCAGGTAAGATGAAGGAAGAAAGAATGCCATGAGTTATGTAAGGACACACATAGAGCACATTGTTTAAAGTAACTATATATTTTACTCTCTTTTTCTTAGCATGTACCTCATAAAAATAGTATTTGTTGGCAGCAAATGAGTTTTTTCTTTCCTTGCAATTCATTGTTAGGTTCACATTTATGTTTAGGTGTTGTATTTCCAACTTTCAGCCTAGCTCAGTTCCCTGAAGCAAGAAAAAAAATCCCACAGTTAAAATTTACATATTGTGCTTATGAATTAGAGTAGCTGTCTTAGAAATGCTCAAGGGAGCTGGAAGTCATGAACACACATAATGCAGTAAGAATTTTCAGCTGATATATCTGTTCTACACTTTTATAGAGACATATTCTGCTTTCAGTTAAGACCTCTTATTAAACAATATTCAAATATGTGAAAGCGAAGATAAAGTCTGACAGACCTTCAACAGGTTATGGTGCATTCATACAGTACTGTCTATATCACTTTTTAATTAGCAGCCCAAATGCAGTGAACAGATTGTGCAGTGTACTACATCAGCCTGGCTCCTACATTTTCTATTGATTCATATGCATGCTTAAAGGGCCCTCTTCCAAGCAAGGTTTTTCTCTTCCTTCTACCCTTCCCAAAACTGAGGCCCATCAAGCAAATGCCATTTGACCCACCAGCAGCAGCTGGCTTTACCAGGTAGGGAAACGGACACTTTAATCTACCGTTTAATGCATTTTTCCCTACCTGGGATAAGAAGCCAAATTGCTGTTAGCAAAAATGCCTTAGTCATTAACTGAAAGTAAGATTTAAAAGCATTCCATTACTCCCCCAGTGGGAAATTTCTGACTTTATTAGCATCTTTTGAATCTGTATTAGAAGTACCTAAGTGCTAAAATCCTAGCGGACAAAGGGCTTTCTTTATTACACGAATTTAACTTGCTGATTCTAACTTGTGTTGGAGTGAACAAAAGAGGGAAAGGAATTACTAATCAATACATTGTGAGTAAACTTTACTTGGTTCTTAATTTCATGTTAAAATGAACAACAACAACAACAAAATTATTTGTGTTGTATACACTTTTCTGATGTGCTCAAAAATAAATGGACTGATGTGCCTATTTTGCATAAAGTTGAAGAAAGGTAAATATTCCTTAAATGTAGATAACTATATATTCAAATAACTTTTTCCTGGTTAGAAGAGGAGGGTGAATCATGCAATCTTTCGCTGATATCCAGGAAAAATCTCTGTTGAAGTCAACAACCAATTTTTACCTAAAAATTTTGCAGTTTGACTTATGATGTATTACAACATTTGTATCTGAGAAGTGCAGAATATATATCCTAGTGCAAATCTTTTCAGAGGGCTACTTTTGTTATGGTTATGCCTTTTAACTTCATTTTTTAAGGTGATTTAACCTACTCATACCTTGTAAGAATTTTAAAGCAAAAATCAAATTAGATATGTTTAGAAGAGCCAGATTGAGTAATTCCATCTCATTCCCTAATCCTCAACAGATTTTCAGACTTTCAGTATCTCATTAGGTCTGGAAATTGGGCTGACTGGAAGTTGAAAATTAGATTATGACTTTAAGATACATCCCTTCATTACCTTCTGTGGAACCACATTCCCCAAGAGGAACTTGTGAAGGATTTATGAATTATAGGAGTCAAAGTGTCTCTGTATTTCTGATATAAGGGTGAACATTTAGGCTGTTCTGTCTTCTTCAGGGTCCATTGGCTTCCGTGAGAACTGGCTGTTCAGAACTGGATACGAATCTCACCCATTTCTAAGGTCAAAATTCATCCTCCTTTAAAACGGCTTCCCTGGGGCTTTCTGATAACAGCATCGCTTAAGTGAATCCAGTTATCCCTAAGTAGTTAGGTGTTAAATAACTCCTTGTGAGTACAATAGAACTTTGAAAATTGAGTTCCACAAGAATCCTTTCTAATAATTTTTCATGTATTCTGTATTCATTTGTCCATTTCGGGAGACAAATAACCAACAAACTTCTTTTACCTTCTGTAAAGAATGTAAATACGTCACAACTCCTGTAAGAGAGCAATATGTCAGTCTAGCGTAATTAATTCAGAATAAAATGTAAGGCAAAGTTGCTGCTCGATGCCCAGGAACAAAGATTTTTCAAATTATATTATAATGTCACATTAATTAAGAGTTTTTTGATAAAAGCTGAACAAACCAGTATCTCAGAATTTTATATGCAATCTAATTTAGACATTTCCATGCCCTCATTTCAGTTCACCATGCTCCTTCCTTTCTAAAGGATGTAGGAAACACGATTGGTTTCATTCTTTGTGTGCCCACATTTGGTCTTTCCAGGGACAAGAAAGGCCTGTGTCATACTACATTCAGAGAGTTGGCCACATTTCTGGTGTTTTTTATAGTCTAGTAGATGGAAATGGAGAAAGAGGGTTAGGTTTTGGGGTGGGAAGCAACTCCAGAAAAGCTCCTTCCACCCCTAGAATTGTGAGCCCATATAAAACACTTTCATGCAAAACCCACTAAGTAGATTCCCTGGATCTGAGAGATATCTAAAAAGATGAAATCATCTGAAGCTGAGCCCGAGGAACCTGCCAGTGCTATGAAAATGAAAATAGTACAATAATGCTTGCAGAGAGCACTTCAATCCTGTAGCAGAGAAAGCTGGGGACAACTGTCCCAGTAGCTCAGCAGCTACTCCAGCTGTAACCTGCATAAATATTGCACTCTTCCTCAGATATCTTAAAAAAAACCCCAAAATTGGTGACAGGTAGAAACACTTTTGGAGGTGGCAACGCTTCACTAATCTTAATTATTGTGCTAGTTGTTTAGAGACAAATTTATGAGTCCTTATGTCTTAAGTCAGGGCATTATACAACTGAGTCCAAAGAAGGATTTTCCAAAAGAACTCCAGAGGTATTCCAAAACCAAGATCTTTTTGTTAAACCTCTGTAAAAGTCTATTTACATGCCTGTGCCCAGGAGGGAGAGTTCTTTTTTTGCTATTGTATCCAGGGCACTGTAGTCATGCTGCACTGTATACACGAGTGAAGTCTCTGGGAAATCAGTTTTGAATAGAGAGAAGGTATTAAATCTATACCAAGAGAAAGGATCAGAAATTGCTCAGTTTTCTCATGTGATAATATATCTCATTAATCATTTCTGAGTTCTGATAAAAACATTTAGAACTATGCATATTAGCAAAACTACTGCAATGTAACAGTACTCAGTGAACTTTTACAAATCAGTACTGTCTCTCTTAGGCAGATAAGTCTAAAATCAGACTGCAGATTTTTTAATATACTGAACAAGCAAATTAAAGTTACAGGGGGAGAAAAAAATCACAAATGAATCTGATAGCTCCACCAATACAGTTTCACTATTGTATAAACACTCTGAACAATAAAGTAATTTTGAAAATGTTGTTTAGGCTGAACATTTTCCACAGCTTAGTAAAGGCATTGTAAGATCTTCACACACATTGTAGTTACATTAAGAAGCAGAAATTAAATGTATTGCAGCAATTGAGAGCAGGTTCTTCAGTTTCAGGTATGGTGCAACATCTTCTCATTGTTCATTTGATGTTCTAACATAAAAAGCCAAATGTAAATATAAGGTGAAAAGCTGGTATTCTTCCTTACAATTTGACTCTTTAAAAGCAAGTGCAGATGATGAAAAAAGAAGTAACCTTGCTAAAACAGGGTTCTAAGCCGTATAACAAAGGCTGAGCTTCCAGAAGCTATTACAGCTTCCCAGGGTGACAGAGTATTCTTGAAGGGACTGTGGGGAAGGACAAGTCCTGCCTGTCCTGCCTCTTGACAGAGGAAATAAATCACCCTGCACACTTGAGGATACCTTTCCAGGCTGCATGCTGGGAACTTCATTACACAAGCTGTGCCACATATTACTATGCATATTGCCACTGATTGGACATAGCCTCAAATCCGTAGCCTATTTCTGTCACAGTCTTAGGGGGAAGGAATCTGTTTTCTGCTTAAACAGATACCGGCTTGGAAAGGAAAGGGGAAGGAAAAGACACCGAGCAGCCAAGAGTTCTCAGTGGAAAAAGATCCCCTTGACTAATGATATGTCTAATCTACACTAACCCTGCCTCATGGTGCATGAAATACAGTCATATTGTCATGGTTTTCATATCCCCTTTGATCTTAATGCAATTGTTGTCAAAGTGAACAGCTACTCGCAGGAATCCCGGCTTCATTAGGAAGATAGAAAGCCCTTCGTCTCAGAGAGCTTTCTAATATGTCTTTGTTTTCATGTTATAGGTTTATAGAGCTGCTGCATGCCTGTCAATAACTATGGTAAAATACTAAAATAAATTTGCAAATGAAGAGTTCGTTAGTGTTACACATGCTTCTAACACATAATTCTAACACTAATACAACTTGGAGGTGTTGGGTTAAATTTAAAAATTATGTACACAGGGTAAAGCTGAGACAGGAATGCATGGCTATGATTTATGTGTTGTAGGCAGAGAAAAGAAGCCGACAAACCAACCAACATAAGGAGATAAAAAGATGCTCCCTCACAATGCCTGCATCACAGGGCACCGATTCACATACTGTGATGAATTCAGCTGAAAAAGATGAGGTTACTCTTAATTCCAGCTGTCTTTGTAACCCTTCTGCTGGAGGTTGCACCCCCTTGTGAGAACCAAAGCCCCCTGTGAGAAGCAGTATGGACAGGTCGGTACACCTCGCCTTCTGATGCCCCTCTTCGGTTAGACATCAAATACAGGTCAACACCTCCGCTTGACTCTTCTCCCACCATCCCACCCTCCTGCTTCCCAGCTCAAGCTAGAGCTGATTTTACTAATGGACAATTTGTACCATGTACTACGTGTCCACTGTATTCATGAAAAGAACTGTAAATGACCATCCTATATTTACTGGCTGGAATCACTTTGGTTGCTATAGTGTCATCTTTGCAGTCACAACGTAAAATTAATGAACAAAAGGAAGCAAAATTAATGAAGGCAATCATTAGCAGGCATCCTGTGGACTGAACACAGAAATATATTAGAGGTGAGATTTCACTAATTCGGGATGCATTGGGAGGGGGATGGAAAGAAAGATAAACGGTAACTGAATCACACCATTATAAAAATGCTTCTGTTGAAAAGTCTCCTATTATCCCAATAGAAGCTTTACCTGTGTGAAAGGTACTGAAGATATATATCTTAGTGTTTATAATGTATGTACATGTATTATTTTAAGATTTATTTGCTGTTAAAACTCATTTTCACAAAAAATATCTCTCTACAGCAAGTATGTGAACAAACAGGATTCTGTTGCACACAAATAGAAAAGTAATATTTATCATATCTTGCAGCAGAGTAACCATTGCTGAAAAAATTCTGTAAATATTTCAATTTAAATACACAGCAAAATAATCTTAAATGATATTAACTTTCACATTGGATTAATGCAAATAATGAAAATGGTGCAGAAATGCCAAGTACAGTGTAATAATTTATTCTCCCTAAGAAGGTTATAGTAATTGTGTCCAAAATGCCTTCGATGGGACTTTTGGTAAACACCAGAGAAATCTTCACTTAAGTGGGAGATTTTGATGATATTAATATGACATCCTAGCTCATGTTAGGAAGTCCTTTGCGTTAAGGTAGTGCAAGTCTGTCAATAAGAAATATTAAATATAAAGTCTAGAAAAATCAGTTGTAGCATTAATACAGAGTTGACTTGTATGCCACGCACATTTTCAAGGGGCTCATTGCAATCTAGCTTATTAGAGAAAAGATGGAGGTCTAAGGATCATTAACTGTATTATAAAAACTTTTTGCTTTATTAAGTCATCACCTACTGTTAGTAGCTAAAAACATATAAATCAATTCATGTCTTCTACTTGAAAGGAAGGGTTAATTATTCTAGTCATATTGCAGTTTGTTAAACAGGCTGTTTTGTAGGCAGAAATGTTACATTACTTCTTCTTTCCTTGAATAGAGATATCTGTCCTAAGTTAATTCTCTATTTCCAGCGAGTATGGCATATTTAGAGCATCTGAGAATCCCAGGTGTTATTACAAAGTTCCACCCAGACAAGTGTGCATCATTTCAGTGAAGTCTGTGGATGCATTTCCTGCGTTATTCACCAGACTAAACAAGACCTAAATTCTACTGTATGCTCTTTCCTTATTAGCATGAAAAAATAGATGTTCTAACAAGCCTCTTGTGTGTCGCACATATCCCACTCATTGGTGTCTGTCTCCCAAGAAGACAAACAACCATCTTCTTTTGATATAAGTAAGGAAAACATCTGAACACAGACAACTCCAGCAGCCTGAAAAGGTTTGTTAAATAGTAAAAAAGGTGATTACTTTTATCTTTCTCTGAATGCTGCAAACTGGGAAGTATTTTGATTGAAAAAGTGACATTTATTTCACTGGGATGTCATAACTGCTAGCCACACACATCCATAAAACAGAAATGCACACGCATTTCTTTAGCCTAGCAAAATTCTGAAGGAGAGTTTCTGATTGAACGTTTATCTATGCAAACTGGTTAACTAGGCATCTGTTCAAATTGTGATTAATTTACCTTATCTGTAAGCAATACCCAGCTTATCCAGGTACAGCTTTCTGCATGCACCAGCTCTTTAAAATATGACCCTTGTTCAAGTATTTGAGCTACATACAACTATTTATTCCACTCATGTGGGTTCCCTAAAAAGAAAACTGAAGTAACAACAAAATGATTGAAAAAAAAAAAGTGTGAAGTGAGAGGAGGAGAAAGAGGAGTATAAAACCTGCAGGGCTGTTGTAAACAAAATACAAATTAATAAAGGCAAAATTCCTGCCCTTAAGTTGTCTAACAGCAATGATTCATGATGCTTTATCACAAAAAAATGACTCAGTGTGGTTTAGAGTGGTGATCTCTCATGACTCAGCCATGAAATTATGATGGTAACACAGTTGATCATGAACCCTGAATCACACAATAGCAAACAATGATGCAAACTTCAGGCAAGAAGCATCCAACTAAAAGGCGAATTTAAGAAAAATATCTTACATCTTTGAAAATCAGTATTTGAAAATTTGGTTCGGTGTGTAGTTGTAAACAGTACTCTGTCAACAATGAATTTATGACTAAACTTAAATTCATTACATTCTTAAGAAAATATTTTCTTCCTGAAACTTTTGCAGAAGTGGAATGACCCTTACTAGTGGCACTGACCATTATTGACTCAAGCTTTTTACTTCCCTTTATTTGTTATCGTAGAAAATAATTTACACTAAACTGCTTTCAATTTCAAAGTGGTTCTTACATAAAATTATTGCAAATATAGTTTAAATAAAGAAAAGGAGATACTACAATCATCAGTCTCTTCTCTTACTGCCTTGTAAAAAAACTGCAGAGCCATTTTTTCTTTTAAGGAATGGATCATTGCTATCACATTTTGTGATAGCAATTATCTGCTTCAGTCTCCTGCTTACCTTAATTAATATCTAATTTGTTAAAGAAAGAAATGCTTTCAGCTCTAGTCTGAGGTAACACACAAGACAAAACAATGAGGAAGATCTTTATAATGATATGCAAGGGGGAGGAGGAGGAGGAGGAGGAGAATACACTACAAATGTCATTACAGATAACATTTTGCAGATGATAAACATGTTTTTGTGTGTTTGTTTTACTGAAAAACAACAACACTTATGTGTACCGGGAATTAGATATACATGATTCACCTAGAGTAAACACAGTTTTAGAACTGTCCTTTCTGCACTGTGGCCTGAGTGTGACATCATGTCACAGAATAACTGAAACATTGATCGGAAAGTAGCCTTGGAGGTCTGTACTCCAACCTCCCGCTCAAAGTGTTGCTCTCATAACCAGTACCTCAGGTCAGCTGTGGATTTCTACACCTGAGGTTTGAAAATTCTCCAAGGACAAGGATTTCTCAGCCTCTCTGGGTCACCCCTTCTAGCCTACACTACCTTCTGGTGAAGAAGTTCTTCCTGACCTCCAATATGAATATGTCAAGCCACAATTCATGGTCCTTTCCACAGGACAGCGTGGCACTACCAAGCTAGGTTTGTCTCTACCGTCTTTGGAATAGCACTTCACATAGATAAGCTCCTGCTGCTATGAAACCACCCCTTTGTCTCCTCTTCCCCAGACTAACCAAGCCCAGCTCAACATTGCACCCAGCCACCCTCATAGGACATGTGTCTTTGGGTCCACCACTCGCCCTTATTTTGTGTGATCTGCAAACCTGCTGAGGGTGCACTCTTCATCATCATATCAACTGCAATTAATCACTCTTGAGTAGACCTCTTGAGTACCCTCTTTCTTACTGGCTGCCAGCTGGACATCAGCCCATTTATTGTTACATTTTATGCCTAGAAATCCAGCAAGTTTTTAATCCACCTGAGTCTTCTCATCCATTCTCTTTTTACAAATGAAAGCTAAGGGAGGAGATGTCAGGGCAGAGATCATCCAGTGCTCCTCTTGTTTATATGCTCATGTAATTGCAGAAGGCAATCAGATTGAATTAGCACAATTTGCTTTTGGTAAATGCATACTGACCGTGCCTGATTACTTTTCTTGTATATCACATTATTGGAAGTTGATTTTAAGAGGACATGGTTCCTTTCTCAGGGCTCAGGTAAGGTCCTCTTCAGGTCCCCTTGTTTTAAAGACAGAAAAAAAATAAACCTTGTTTCCAGTCATTGTGGACCTTTCTTAAATGCTGAATCCCAGCTGACTCCGTGGATTTGAATATGTGCAACTTGTGTGAACAGTCCCTAAATTGTTGCCGCTCTATTGCTGCCTCCCTGTTTCCTTCTCAAACTGTGTGGGTGTGTGCGGAGATCAGGGAGTTGATATTGACTGAAAAAAAACAGTGCAAAAAAGGCATTGAATACACTGCAGCAAAAGTGGGAAGCCACTGTTGGGTTGGAAAAATGCACAAAATAAAGGGAATAACAAGTTTTTGCAGCCCATTTCTTCTTTGCATCACACTGGGTCTGATTTTGCACTTGTACAGATCAACAGCAAATTTCCAAATACTACATTGGAAAAAGCTGTTCTGGCATATTTCATAAATTCATTCACATTAAAGATGTATCATTCTGTACCATTCCCTATATGTTTCAAATTGAATTAGTCAGCTATGAATGACAGTTCAGGAAAGGCTAATGAGTTATCTCTGAAGGCTGCTCAAAGAGCTCTTGCCTTTTTCAGTGCTCTTGGAAATATTTACTCCCTTTTTTCAGTATCTCTTGTTCTTCCACAAGGACTAAGCGCTCTATGCTAATAAAAAAGTAGGGAAGATAATTAAATTAATGGAGCATTCTATGACTGTTTTTTAAAAAACAGACTCAGGTTAATTTCCTCTGAATTACATAAATGCATTGTCAGCGGCTAAGATTCAGTTTTCACAATTTTGACTAATAAAACCAACAAAAGTTTCTGGCGACATTTTTTCTTTGACTAAATGCTGATGTGACAAAAAACCCCACAAAACACTGCAAGCTAGTGACACTTTCAAAATCCTCTGACAAAAATTACCCAAATATATCACCAAGATACAACATGTAATTACGAGATTATAGGAATGTTACTTTAAAATGTGTAAGATGCAACAAGAATCTTTCCACTTGCACAGCATCAGCACTGAAATACATGAAGGAGATGTGCTAAATACTATTTTGATTCTACTTGAAAATCTATTTTACTCCCTCCATGTAGAAATGCTGAAACTGAGGGACAAAAGCCTCTGTCCATGAAAAACATATTTCTGGGCAAACAAAAAACAATGACAACAACAAAACTAACCAAACAAACAAAAACAAACAAACAAACAAAAACAAACAAAACAAAACAAACAAAAAAGCCACCACCACCACTGACCGAACAAACAAAAAACTAAATTTAATCAACAAAGAACACGAGACTGTAAAATAATCAGTAATTAAAATAAATTTGGCTTCAGAGTTGAAGCACATAACGAAGAAGACTCTTCCTCTAGAACTGAAAAAAATATAAAAATCTGAAAGACAAATTTCATACATTCACTTCTGATCTTTGCATGGTATCCATCAACAGTCCCACATCTTTACTATGGCAGTGCAGTCTAAAGAAAACTCATCTCTCATTAGAAAATCCACTCTTGCAACAGGTTTTTTTACTGGACAATGTAGACTGGAATTCCTCCGTGAGTAAATTGGCATAGCGGGAGAGATTGAACTGCTTCACCACTGCCGATGAACTGATTTCAGCTGTGATTGTCCCCATTGCTGGCAGTCTCTGTAACCATCTTTTCTTCTGACAGAAGTCAATCTCAATATTTGTCAGTGTGTGACTCTTGTATAATCCTCCATGATGTCCAGACCTGGATATGAAACTATAGATAATTAATTTAGAGAAATTTCCATGTAATTTACTCCCCTCATTCATTTTAAATTTACTTGGGAAAAAAAAAACAAACAAACAAACAACAAAAACAACAACCAACTTTGGAAATGTCTCATTTTCTTCTCCGCCTCCCTCCCCACCCCCGCCTCCCAGATTTGTCAAAAAATTATGTGGACCAAGTGAAATCAAGGTTTTAATGCAAATGTAAGAATTATATACTCCTGCCCTTTTGAGATGAGAAGTAACAGTTTGGGTTGAAAGCTTCTAAAGAACTGTGGATGCTTCATTTTGTGCATGTTCTGCAATGACACAATGTGATGTAAGAAAAGTACGACACCACTCAGGGCACCACTGCATGCAGGCATCAAAGCTAAAGACACAAGACGAAATCATGACTGGATTTGTTCCTGTGTGCAGGATGCTTGGAAATGTGAAAAAGCATCCATGCCAGCAAATCACAAAATAGGTACTGACGGGAAAAGTAAGAGTTACGTAGTTTACAATAGCCACCGTGGTTTTGTCACTAGCACATCACCTGTTCTAGCTCAAGCATCCCCGTTACCCCTTAAAAAATGCTGTAAAACAACAGTGATAGTAAATAAATGCCTGTTGGCAATACTTGGCCTTCCTGAGCTAATAAATACTTCTAGGTAGCCTTGTGATAATATTTCTGCATGTGATAGCAGGGCCTGTTAATAAACATATTTATTTCATTTTTCACCTCAGCAATTAATACTGTTCCGGTTCTTTCCTGAATAGAGCAACTGCCTGTACAGATATAACCACTTTTAGTTTCTGTGACTGATCCCATAATTAAGCAGGATGTGACCAAACCTCAAATGTGAGTTCATAATTAAAGGTTGTTGTTACACAAAATGAGTGTGTGTTCATGTATGTCCACACAATTTTGAAATTAATAAATTAAGAGTACCTTCTGGATCTTACTTTCAATAATTTTGATCTTTGATGTTTGCTAACTGTCTGTAAGGCAACACAAGATGACCTATCATTTTTCAGCATTTCAGGTAGCTGGCTGTATATACCTTTGAAGATGAGGAAGAATTTAAGGCTATAATGTCAATTAAAAGGCACTTTTTAAGATTCTTGGATAGGAAAAAAAGGCTTGAAGGCAGGCTACAGTACCTATGAAGTGCTTTGCATCCCTATTCTTTGTTTCAAACAGCAGTATGCTTGCTTACAATAGCAAAGGACCAAATCTCGATTAGGTAGAAATCTCAATTAAACATGCAACCTCAAATGCATTTTTCTCTACAGAAAGACAGAAACCTTTAGTAATTTCAGCTGCAATGAATCAGCCACGTTATTTCACTGTGTATCAACCACACACTACAGAATATCACTCTTCAATGTTACACAAGGATTGTTATTTCCAGCTAAAGTGAATACATAAACATTCAGAGAGAGTTACTTTAACAAAAATTATAAATATGACTGCAGAAAAACCACTATACATCAGCGACAGATGAGCTAATCTGCTGGTTCCTATATTGCTGCAGGGATCCACTAAACTGTTGCCAAAAAAAGTGATGCAAGAGATGGATAAATCAGTCACTACACAGTAATTATTTCCTGTCTTAAGAACTTTTGGATATCAGATAACTGGAAAATTCTTTTTAACAACATCAAGTTGTTCCTTAAGTCAGTTCCCTTCATAGATTCTCTCCAAGTTTATTCCAGGTAAACATTGGCACTAGGGTTAAACCACTATGGTGGCTTAAAATAAGGCATGGAAATACTCATTTTTTACTGCAAGTGCAACACTTCAATATTGTTTTTTCTGGAAAACCTATCAATGGTTACCCTAACTGACATTATTTTGGCCATTGAACAGAATATGCTTTCACAACCAGAATTAAGAATCTCATTTCCTTACTGTTTTACTCAGGAATAATGGTCATACTTCACTATCTGATCAAAATTATGGGTAACAACTCATTACATGTTACCTCAAAGACTAACAGGTAAAACAAAAAAAAAAGAGGAACATCAGCAATCACCAGAATACCCACGTAAGAGTAACAAGACCAGTTACCAGACCAGCCTTTAACCAATGAGATTCATACCAGAACTGGAATTATATTATTACAACATTTTTCTGAAGCTGGCAGTTCCCCCACGGAAGAGTCTTGTCTGCTGTATGTGATCCCCATTCAACAGAGCTGAGCAGAATTTCAGTTTTCAGACTGTTGTTATGATCAGAGGACAGGACCAAAGTACTTTGGCAATGGTAAAACAAAACCTCCAAATGCTGTTTCTGTACTCCTCAAGAATATCCTTCAGGGTCTCCTTTCACGACTGAAAGTCTGCCCAATATTTTGCAACTAATGAGTTGGCAATTCTAGCTTGGCCACAGCTCCAGAATTTGTTAACCAGCAGTGGATCATCGGTGTTGGGCTCCAGAGTGGAGCTTTGAAGACCTGCAAGTTTTAGTGAGACAGGTTCTGCAGTCCCTTGACCTTAACATGGGATGGAAATTGGACCTCCACCAGGTTGCACTCCCAGAGCCTGTTGCCCAACTCTCCATCCATGATGTGCAGAGCAGGCTCATTGAGGATCACACAGCACACTGGAGCCAGCACCGTGCTGGAGAGCTTTATACCTGTTAGAATTAGAATTAGAAGTACTTCCAGATTTCGTTTTGGAAAAGCACGCAAAAATCCAATTTGGAACTTTTTTCTTAAGGAAAATAAGTGCTAGATGGGAGGAACTCTTCTAAGTAAAGCACACAAACTGATCTGTCTATTGACATTGAAAGAATTTGTTCTTATTTCCATGTTCTTATTTCCATCCCTGAAATGTTTTTTTCCCCCCTAATGTATAAAAAAACCAGGCAAAGAATGTACAGCACTGCATGAAGAGCAACTGCTTTGTGTCGGAGCATGCTGGAATCTTTCTGCCACAACACTGTGTAAAAGCACTAAAATGATTATTTCACTAGACTAAATGGATATATTATTTACTTTAAATAGGTAAGAAAGATACTTGCTCAAAATGAGGGTCAGGTACTTATTTCCTCAAGTGTACCTAAAGTGGTCATTAACAGAAGTGCTTGTGAACCTTGGAAATAGGACCATCAGTCCTTAAAATGCTTGAGTATTTTCTGGCAAGAATTCAATAATACAAGGCTCTCTAATTAGAAAGTATTTGTGTGTGTGCACACGTATGTGTGCAGAAAATGAGCACAAAATGATATTGTGTTTGATTCACTCACGTAAAATATATAATTTTTGACCAATATAATTCAAATTAACAACAGCACTCTTCAGATCTTTAAAATTAGGAAAATCAACTTATGGAGAACTGAAATGTAGATTGGTTGATAACATTTATGATATTGACCCAGTAATAATGTATATAATACCCTTGCTATTGCAAGCCAGAATAATATATCATATTAGTGAGTAGCACGCATTCGCTTCACCACATGACTCATTGACAGCAAAGTATGATACTATATCAATGCAACATCTATCTACTTTTAGGTTTGATCCTTCAATATTTCTTGTTTGAAAGAAAACAGGCCACAGATTAAATTTTCTCTTACCTTTTAGGCTGCCACTACTATCATATAGTCTCAGTAAAAAACTGTATTCCCCAAAACCATACTCTCTGGATTTGGAGTACATTTTTTACAGTTTAAAGGAAAGGTGATAATTAAAATGATAAATAGTTTCTTCAAAAATTACATGCTCAAAGCTACGTTTGTAATTATTTGCAGGAAAAGGTGAAAGAAGATAAGGTTTTCAGCTGGAAAGCACAGAAAAACAACATGTGTATGATGAAACTTTCTTCCACTGATCTCACACAAAACCATGCAGCAAAATCACTAGATGTGGATTCTACAAATCAAGGCATAAGAGACTAAAGAAGGGGTTTGACTTGATGGAATAGTTCCTGCAGTGATTTATAATCTGAAATTATAAAAGCACTACCTGAAAATATTCCAAGGACAAGGAAAACTACCAAGGGAGTGTTTGGTGGAAATCTAAAATCCGATGTGAAACAATCTGCAGTGTCAATGTCCAGATGATTTTTTTTTTCATTACAACCTGGAGGGAGAGGAGAGATTAACAAAATGGAGACAGGGAATACAATTTCCTGAGTCAAACTCCCCAAGCACTAGTTACCACACACAACTTTGTCTCCAAAACACTCAGTCTGGAATATCAGATTCTTTGCAGATTTTTTTGCCAAGCTTTACGAGTTTGTCTGCAGGAAGCAGTATGTGGATCCAAGCACTTTAGGACTTTTCAGAAGATGTAAAACTGTTCTCACAACTGGATGCCCAATCTGTAATTTGGCAATGATTTCTTTCTGTCTCACATCTTCTTGGATCACAAAATCTTCCAGGTCATTATTCTGAAAAGCTTGGTGGAGCTCTCTGGCAAATGGATAATATCTTGGTCAAAAGAAAGCAAACGACAGCTAAGCATTTTTACAGCTCGAGAAGCTGACAAGTTTAACTTAAATTATGCCTGTAATGGTAGGGATGGCCTTGCAGCTTTCCATACTGCTATATTATCTTTACCCTTTTATTCAATATTTGCTGGTATCTGATCCAATTCTGGAAGTGTTGCTAAAAATGTAGGTATGGGCTTGACCCAGTTGGCTCAAAATACCTACTTTTTCCTTACTTTTGGCACATATCTGGATTTATCTGGATTTACAATCTCACAATTCACTGTTCCTGGCTGCGTCTCCCAGTTTTCCTCCCTCATGCACATATGTAAAGGCAGGCCTACAAAGAGAGGGAAATCGTTCAGAAATCAGTCTGCAAAAATGCTTTGTTCTGCAAACAAGATGCACAGTGTAGATGTGTAGATAAGTATGGTAGGAGCTACAAGATATGAAACAGCTTACATTCAGGTGAAGTCTGGCTGAAGGAAACCTGGAACATATATGTGGAGAAGTGCAAGAGGAACAAGGGGTTGTAAATAAACATTTCCACAAGAAATTTAAAATATCTTTGCTCAAGAATTAATTTGACTGAAGACAGAGGGCCCCCAAAATAAATACAGAATAAATGTCAGGATTAGTTTGTCCACACATTCTGGACATCAATGGCCAGGTGAATCGTCAGGAATACCCTGATGGGGTCCCTATCCAGAGACAGAAACTTCACAGCCTGTTCCACCTGTTAACAGGGATTAGTTCAAATATACTCCAGAGGTGTCCTCAGAGATGATCCACCCCCTGAAAGACATTGTCCAACATTCCTGAAGAACTACATCATGTGTTCAATAGTTTCGTGAAAGTAGTAGTAGACGGGGATTTCTCCTGTGGCAGAACAATCCTCTTGCATGCCGCAGACAACTCGAGCAATAAGAGAGTAATCTAACATGTCATTGGTTTGTGCTGGTAATATATTAATTTGTTTTTTCCCAACCACTGCCATGGATCCAAGCTTCTTTTCACACAATAAGTAAATTATAGTTGAACAGGCATAAATCATGCTTCTGAAGTTTTCAAATTACTGAAACACTACTAATATTTCTTACAGGTTACATACTATGAAATACTTGTGAATTACAAAAATCATGTATTTCTTACAGGAATCTCATGTATACTGCAGGACGTAATAACAGAATCACAGAATAACAAGTTGGAAGGTATTATGAGGTTCATCTGGTCCAATCTTTCTCGGGAAAAGTACAGTCTAGACAAGATGGCTCAACACTCCATCCAGCTGAAGCTTAAATGTGTTCACTGTTGGGGAATCCACCACTTCCCTGGGGACATTATTCCAGTGACTGCTTTTTCTCATAATGAAAAATTTCCCTCTTGTGTCCAATCAGAATCTCCCCAGGAAGAACTTGTACCCATTGCCCCTCATCTTTTCCATAATGATCTCTCACAAAATTTAATAAGACATTCCTGAGGTCTCTCTGCACCAGACTATCCTAAATAATTGAAATTATACTATCACCGTCAGTAAATTGAAAAAAAAACAACCCTGTTTCCTATAGCATTTGCCCACTGTTTAATTTTTTCCATCTTGCCTATTTCTGACAGATTACCAAACCATTATTATGAGCTGCATAAAGCTTATGACCATTTCTCCCATTGTCTGTCGATCTGGGGATAACACGCATACATAAAAGCCAGGCTGTGCCTTCAAGCAGATCTGTGAGCAAAGGACAAGGCACAAACTGCCCCATCCCAGAAGCAGTTGTCAGAAGTGTTGTGATTCATATCTCCTGTTTGCAGATCCTAGCTTGCATCTTCTCCTGTTCTCCGGGGTAATACTTTGCTGATCATTTGCTGCATGTAAGGGCGTTATAGGATTGATTATTCCCCTCTCCTACCCCAGCACGGACACAGGAAACATTAAATCCCATCCTCAAGGCAGTGTAGATGCACTCATGTGGTAATTATCTGTGGGCACTGATAAGAAATGAGGACCACAACAGAGGCTGAATTGACACTTGTTTCAACTTTACAGAAACATAGGAGAGTTTCATGATTGTTTTGGAAAAAAGTAGCCTTGGCAGCTAAGTCTGACATTAAATGCTATTTCAATGCAGAGTATCCATTCACACATAGACATGAGATGCCTCTCCCTTGTTTGGCTACTTAGGAAAATGTGCTTTTCTTTGTTTGTGTATCAGTCCTTACTGGAGCTCTGAATAAGGGACCACGGAGATGTTGTCAGGTATTTTCGTGTCATTAACAATATCTCCTTTCTTGGAAAAGGATCGGTTAATGGCATCCTGGGCTGCATCAGGTAGAGCATTGCTAGCAAGCTGAGGGAGCTGATCCTTCCCCTTTGCTCAGCGCTGATGAGGCACATCTGGGGTGCTGAGCCTCGTGCTGGGCTCACCAGTACAAGAGGAGCATAGACATATGTGCGACCATACAGTGCAGGGTCACCAAAAAGATGGACAGACTTTTCTCAGTGGTGCCTAGTGGCAGGACAAGGGGCACCCATTGAAACATGAGAAATTACATTTAAGTATAAGAAAAAGATTATTTACTGAGAGAATGTTGAAACAGTGGCACAGGCTGAGGTCGTGTGGTCTCTTCTCTTTGCAGTAACTGGACATAGTCCTGGACAACTGGCTCCATCTCATCCCACTGGATCAGGGGCATTGGACTAGATGATCTCCAGAGATCCCTCCCAGCCTCAACTGTTGTGTGGGATCAGCAGGACCCCAAAGCAATGATCGTCCACCCCAAACACTTGTTTCCCTCCATCAGAAATGAAAAACAACACTCCTTCTGACAAGTGTCTGGTGTAGAAACTCCCCATATCAACCTCCTGACTCAGATCCCATTAATAAATAGCTCATCTCATCAGCCTGGGAGGGCCACTATGTTGATACATACTCATCTGCTGTGCCACCTTCAGTATTTCAAGACTATTTCTACGGGGTTAGGAGGTACTTGTCTTTCAGACAGGATGAGCTTTTCCACACCCTCTCTTTCTGCTGTTTTTCTACTCATTAGGAAACATGGTTGTCCAAAATCCTGTCAGAGGCTGCACAGACTCTAAAGTCTTGCAGCTTAATTTGCTGCAAAAATAAATCTAATTGGCTGACTCTAGATCCTGCTAATGACCATCAACACCTTAACACCAACTGCTTAGACTGGAAAAAATCATGCTAAGAGCTTTTTTTTATTAAGTGAAAAGCACAGTGTGAATGATACCCAAGGGAGAATAGTCTTCATTTTTATTTATTCGTACATTTTCAAACATTATTATTTTCTACTGTTTTGCACTCTGATGGACATCCTTCTAAAAGGAAACTGCTTTCTAATTGCTAGTTTCATCTACTCTGCCAAAACGCATTATTTCCAACACAAGAAAATCAGAGATGAACTCAAACACAAATGCTATAACCCAGAAAATTATTCTAAATCATATCTATTCAAATGAAAATTCACATATTGCAGAAGATGAGCTCCTTTTTTGATCTAAAAGCTTCCCTGTTACAGAAGCTTCATCACTCCATCTCTCTGCAAAGTGGTCCAGTTTGGGGACCAAACTTTCAAAAAGTCCTGTTTGAACTGAACCCACATAGAAAAATGTTTCAACTCGGTTTAAATTCCCAGATTGACAGACTTTGGATTCTGAGTATGCATACTGCACGCTAAGAGCAATTAATTCAGACCAAAACCAGCATCCAGGCTGATCTCCATACATAAATGGTACACACGGAAAGACATTTCGACAAGGTTTTTGCAAAAGAGAGTCACGTTTAGAATAGTCACGACCTAAATAAAACATCCTAAATGAAGGCTTTTCTCAGTCTGAGAACATTCCACCTCATCTTCTTCATTGTCAGATGACGATATAGCCTTAATTGCAAACATTTAGAACAGTCTACATGACAAAGAACCCCAACATTTAAACCCTGTCTTATTTAAGCGGGGGAACTTGTGCAGCCAAGAATGCAAGAGTGATGGTAGCAGAGGAATGGGAAGAAATATGACTGTGTACCTTGCCAGGGTATTCACACAAGAGAGAGGAGTTCATCTGTGCTTTTTTCTTATGTGGTTTTCTATTCGTTCAGGTGAATGTTTTAGTTTGTTTTTCACAAGTACCCAGCTTTTCACATAGATGATAGGGGGGAACAAAAAGCTTAAACAAGGTCATTTGAAACAGCAGCTTTCTAAGCATTATAGTCTCCAAGTCAGAGACATCCAAGTCAGTCACAAAACATCATAAGGGTTTCTCCCCAAATTCTCTGGTGGCTATATAAGGGGCAGATTGGCAGTCCTTGTCTTCAAAGGAACACATGTACTGTTTTCCCAGGATTCCCAAGAAAACATAAGGCATCACAGCTGGGATTCGCCTGCTCCTTAGCTGCGAGCTCCATGTATTCCCCTGCTCCATCACTGAGCGAGTACCAGAAAAAGAGGAGGTAATGCACTACATCCATGAAAGAGATGGTGTGTCTGCTAATCGCTGGTGAGTTCTCCTAGAAGCCCTCTTGCTGTAGAAGCATTTTGTACTATTTCTCTTTTGCAAATGTGCGGTATAGGACTCAATCAAGCCTAAAATATTACATGTTTTGTAAGCAGAAGGAATGTCAGTGTCTGTGTACTCCTATTGAAATACAGTGTGACCTTGGACAAGTCATTTGATATGTCCATGCATCAATTTTTTTTTCTGTAAAATGAGGGTAATACTAACAATTCAGTCATTTTAAAGTGATGAGTCAGTGATAAGCAGCATATACTGATTTTCTAAACAGAAATAATGCCACTATGAGTCATTGCCTTTGGTAACCTGAGCGGAAATAAGAAATCTTCTTACTCATACATAACAAAAACAAGGGCTATGATTGTATTTTACAACGAACAAGATTGCTGAATCTCAGTTTCATTAAAATGCTTTTAAGGTTCACTTACAAGATGTCAGGGTTTGTGGGCAGAAACAAGCTCATCCCTCACTCACAAAATTCCTGCAGAGCTGGGGAATGAGCACTTTATCTACCCTCTTCTCAGACTTGCCAGTGGGCAGATCAGATCAGGCTTAGACCTAGTCTGCTTTGAGAGCTCAAATGGTGTGGAAATTAAACATTATTTAGAGCAGCCTTCAGGCTGCTTTAACTTAAAACAGAGAGAAATTCAAATTAAAGGTAATACAAATGCTATCAAGACTTTTTGCGTCTGTCTCTCCCCCAAACACAGAAACAAACTACTCAAGAATCATGCTTTAAAAATAAGAGCTTCTTTCTTAAGAAGATTTTTCAACAGCAGTACAGATTCTCCAAGATAGAGAATTACAATAGGCTTAAAGGCAAGCACAACAGTCTGTTGTACGACACTCACTTGTAATAGACTCGCACCCTAAGCAAAGGTGGATATAGGACCAATTCCAGCTGCCATTCACTTCTTTCTCCCACACATTCACATTGGCAAACTGCTCGTCTTTGTTCCTGCTCAGCTGCTTGATTTAGTGGCCATTATTGCATAAATAAGAGTGTCAGGGAAACACTCTTCCTAATAATTCGGCTTCGTATATATCAAGTTGCTAATTTTTTAACTTGAACTAAAAAATACTTATTTTTGAACCTGAATTTAAAAATGCATTTAAATCAAAACAGAGGTATGTTTTGTTTGTTTGTTCTTCTGAACAAAGGGTTGGTGTTTTTTTTACAATTTTGCTATGAAACAGTGCGAAATGTTTGCACTGACTCTGTCCTGGCCTGGTGTTTTACAAATATCTCAAGGGTGGACTTCAAGAGCATGGGATCAGATTCCTTTCAGTGGTGCCCAATGGTAGGATGAGTCTCCTCTGGAAACTTTCAAGACATTCACATTCCTGTGCAATCTACTCTAGGCGTACCTAGAGTGTTGGACTAGATGGTCTCCAGAGGTCACTCCCAACCCCAACCATTCTGTGATTCTGTAATTCTGTTGTGTCCTTTGTATATTTTGAGAAGATTCACCTCTGAGGCTGGCATGCTTTTGAAACACAGATGATGCACTGGTCACCACAGAGAAAATCACCTTTTCGAAAAAGTGATCAGAGCAGGGAAGGCAAAAAGAAGCACAAGCTTGTTGATAAACGACTGTTGTTGACAAATGACCATAGCCATGCCCTGATTTTCCTTGTTACTCCTGATGTCCTACTTAGTTCACTGTTTTCCCCTTTATTTGACTGCATATTCAGTACGAAACCTGCTTTACAAGGCTTAGAGTGATGGTAACATTGAGTTGGTTGATGTGTGGATGTATGTCTCCTAATAAAAGTGCACCAGCCTATCCAAAAGAGATGCATTGGGGGATAATTTCAGGATATCTGTTAAGACAGAAGCTTTGTAATAACTTACCCTGGTTCACTCATGGATCCCTGTCCCTATGGTGAGATGTTGGTCAGCATGATGGAGACTAGACCCCACAATCCACAGAATGAGTAGCCTCCATGGGAAGTGTACCTTTCCTATTATAAATAAATAACAATTTAAAAAAATCAAGTTTAGGCAAATGGAATCTGGATACAGACCTACATTTACTTAAAAGAACCTTGAAGAAGTCTTACAGGAAATGCTAGTATTTTGGAAAAGTGGATTCATTTGTACTTGCCCTCGATGCTTGAAGGCAATGGATGTCTTTAAGAAAGAAATATTTTGTTTGCAGGTGAAAACTTAAAACAGAATTTCATAATTTGAAATTTTGTAACCAGTGCCTGCTATCAATCAATGAAAAATCTGCAAGTCTGTTTTTTAAGCATATTTTTGGCTCACATTTTTAAATCCCATATTGTTTGTATTTACATATTTTTCTAAAGAATATTTTCAATATTCTGGAGCTTTATTTAATCATTGTCTTGTTTTTTTCCATTTGTTTCAAAGTGAGAACACACAGCAGGAGAACTATTATTTTTGCTCCTCTAAAATACTCTACATAGTTTTTTTTTTCCCCTTATTTTCCTTTTCAGACTAAGAAGTTGTATGATTCAAATAAATTCAACCTTTTCTGTTTGAAATGCTCTCTGTAGGATTATGCGCTGTGTGTTTCTGGCTGTAGTTTTTCTTGCTAAAAGGGAACAGATAGGTGTAAATGATATTCACACCTCTTAATTGGAGTCATTAACAGTTCTCTGGGTTATCTTCCAGCATAAGACCTTGGGCTTCCTAAGAAGTAACTAGAAATAAGAGCCAGGAGTCACTGCAAACTTTTGCTCATGTAGGAATGTCAGTTAAGAGTGTGATTTTTGTGCTTGTTTTTTTTTTTTTGCAACATTTCTTTCTTGTCAACATCTCTACCGTAGACAAGATTTTACAAGCAAGAAAGTGCTTTTGTTGGTATAGCTCTTTCATTTGAGCTGATAAAGCAATACCATCACTAATGCCTTTTTCCTTGTACATTCTGTATCTATTAGGAGATATTTCTGGTGTAGTGACATGAGCTGTAGGCAGGAATTCGTGTGTCCTTCTTTGGTGATGCAAGTTCTTAAAAGTTTTATTTGTTTGTTTGTTCCTGTTTAGCACTGTGCAAACCTTTTTGAGAGTAAGGAGAAAAAAAAATAAAAATAAATTATTTACCTTGTTTTGTGGAACAGCCACAGAACTGATGGAAGCAATACTCTCTCAGCAGCTTGATAAAATACACTAACAATTCATGAAAAATTCAGGTACAAGCCAAAGACAGTTTATTCATGAAATTGAACCAATTTACACTGCTTAACTGCAGTGAACATCAAAAACATCCTTTCATGGTTTCTTAAAAAATGTGTAACAACTCTGCATGTTTTTATTGTGTTCACCTTTGCATATGCCTGCCCAAAATCAATAGTCAGATTTCTCCTCCTGCACTAACTGCCATTCGTGTTGCGTTCACAAGCACAAATACAGAAAAAGTCATGCTCAGTTTCTATCTCTAATTTTCGGTCTAGGCAGAAGAGATCGCTACTGCAACCAAAATATTCATCATTTCCGCACTATCCAGAGAAGCAGGAAACTTGCTGATGAACCAACACTGCCTTTTTCCCTATTAATTCTTACTGCTAGGTCACTTTAAACCTGTGAAAGTACCTAAGTAAGAAGATTGTAAAAAAATAAAACTATTGGTAATTGAAGAGAAAGAAAGCCAACAGGCAAGGAATACTATGTGTAGGTGTAAAAGTGGCAAGTACCTCTTCATTATGCCTTAACCTGACCATGGCTCACACGAGCTGTTAGGTCTCTCTTAATTCTGGATAAAACAGCAGGACATGCTAAATAAAAGGACTGTTTAAGTGTCACCTAGAGAAAATTTGAGACTGGCAAGTGACTTGTATCCTTTAAGTTCAGAAAACTGTGGGAAAATTGAGGTCTCAGAGAGACATGAAGTGGACAAAGAAAAAAAAAAATCCTCTATATAGACAGACGCAGTAGAGGAAGATTATTTGTAAATATAAATACCTTTAAGAATGGTTTCTACAAGTATAGAAACTGGCCCTCACAAAATATGCAGGGTTGGGTTTGCAAATGAAGTGGACTTAAATGCTGAAAACCTCGAAGTCTTGCAAACTTGCCACTTCATAGATTTCACAAGAGCCAGCTGGGATCCCTGTAAGATGCAGAAGAGAGTGTTCAAAAATAAGACAAGGAGTCCATCACCCTATGTTGAAAATCATCTTAGATCATTGTAGAGAACAACTGAGCAAGGATCAGGGTGTAACTTTGTCTGCCAAAGTGTCTGAGGCTTAATTCCAGGTCCCACTTTTGCTCATCATTCATCAGTGCCGTTGGTCTCCAACTCTCTCTTCCTCAGAAACACAGTAGAAAATGGAGTTACAGTATAGTTTTTGCTGCGCTCTATGAATAAAAAACCAAACATAGTCATAAAAAAATTGCCCAGGAAATCACCTATAATATCAAGTTACTGGATATTTAGAGGAAAACTTTTCTAAGACCTTATCTGTTCAATTTGATGTGAAAACCATAGCTGTAAATGAGGGAAAGAACTTGAATATGAGTGTATGAAGTGCCCCATATGGGGTCATATAGACCCCTTTTGAGTTCTCTATCTACTTTGACACACATTTTACAGTTGAGCCCCAGTTAACTCCAAAAACACAAACCTACCCATCATCTCAACTTTTATTGAATTCCTCTCCATTTTAGTAGACAAGAATTTCAAGAGGTTTTATTTGTTTGTTTGTTTGTTTGTTTTTCCTTTTATTTTTTTTTTTCTTTAATCTGCAAATATACTGTACTAAACCCTTGGAGCTGCACAAGCCCTATGAACATTGCAATGACATTTTTAAAGTTTCTTTGCATTTGTATAAACTGGCTGTAATCCTTCTGTGTCTCAGAATTCACCACAGTTTCAGTCACTTAAACTATTGAACTGGATTTCATCTAAAATCCATTCAATTGTGGAATACTTATACATTAAAAACTTAGTGAAGTTTATTCCCCTCAGCCCATGGAAAAGATAAAAAAGGTGAAGCCAAGATGAACTGTCTTTAGGAAAGGAAGCTGAGGTAATGCGAAGGGAATGAGTGCTTCAGAAAACGTTTTTAAATACAGCTAAACAGCCTCTCTCAAAAAAAAAAAAGTCCTTTTTTGTGACTTAAAGGCATATGAATCCTTATGCTAAGGACAGTAATACATAACAATAATGATAATACATCAATACATAACTAATATCAGAGTACTACAAACGGAAAAATCAAGAAAGAAATGCAACACAAATAAACCCATTCTTTAAACCCATTCTGTTCCAATTGTTTTTCTATAATACTGGACACTATTTGCTTAAGTGCACATGAAATTTACTTCTGTTATCTCAGAGCTGCTGTGTAAATGCTAAATTTGACTTCTTACTGTCTGCTTAATTTTGCTTTTCTTTATAAATAAAAACTATGTAAAGAGATATTTTTATACTTGATTTAGAGAAGTTCAGCAACGTTCCACATCTAATAGTAAGCTATCTTTCTAAATGCAAGAGCTGTTTTTCCTATGACTTTGTTGTCTCCTATGAATTTTTTAAAAATGTGATTTATTCATGAGCAGAAGTGAGTAAAACCACTGGTTTCCCAATGGAGTCATATTGTTAACATGAACCACATCTTTCCTGACCTTGCATAGCAATTGTAGGGGCTGCACTCTGTAATTGGTCCAAATACAAATACACTTGTGAATCAGGTAGGTTTCCTGGAACTTTGGAATAACACCAGTGCATGTGGTTTTATTCAGACCCAAGCCTGAATTACAACTGATCAAAAAATTACACGCCAGCTAAACCTATCAGACCTTTCATGCCAGAGCTTTCCACCCCCATTCTCCTCTACACAAATTAAAATGAGGTTCTTTGCTGAAGCCAAAAATCTTCCAATATGCTTGTCATGAACTGCTGAATTTACTGTTCACATCTTTTTTACAATACAGATTAAGTGTGGATCCAGAGCTCTGCTTCAAAGGGGCCCTCCAACTGCCATATTTTCATCATAGCATGCATTCACGATGCAAATATAATATCCATCTGGGCCTTTTATAGGCTTAATTTATCCCTGCTTATTTATCATAATTAAGTGCACCATATGATAGGAATCCTTGTGGTATCTCTACTGATCTGGAGTAGGGAGAGATCACTAACCCTACTTATGAAATCCAGCAATTAAATTACATGATATCAGTCATAAAAAAGAAAAAAAAAAGAAAAGAAAAAAAAGAAAAGAAAAAACAACCTCTGCTAATGACATAAATGTGTTGGACTAACCAGTTCTGTTCAAGCACACATATAAAATAAGGGAAGGGGGGGAGATGACAGAACATCAAAGATGAAAGAGCCCCGCAGAAGCCCCAAGGAAAGTTCCCAAGCCACTGGTTTTGAAAATACGGTACACCATGGATTAATTCTACAGTGATAGAGATGTAACCAGAGGACATGAGCTGTGTCAAAAACCCCAAGTGGAGGGATTCAGAGGAGCTCTTCTGAAATCAAGTTTATGTGCCTCCGGTGAAGTTGCTTTAAGACACCACAAACGCAGTCTGAGTTGGGGCTGACCCACCTTCTCGTCTCTTCCCACAGAAATAATGAACAAACACATACATGGACCTATTTTTTAGGAACTGTATTTTTTTTAACAACTGTCTTCCATGATCTCCTAAAGCAATATCTAATTAAAATATTTAATATAATAGGTCATAAATTCAATGACACTTAAGATGTTATGGAGCTCATGTTCTGAGTCCATAACAGTGTGCTGTGCAAAATGTCCTGGACTAGCTCTAAGTCAGCTCGTGTGTAACTGTTGAGAAGGCTTGTGCAGATCACAGAATCACAGAATGACTGGGGTTAGAAGGGACCTCTGGAGATCACCTGGTCCAACCCTTATGTTAAAGCAGGTTCACCAGAGCAGATAACACAGGATCATGTCCAGGTGGGTTTGAATGTCTCCAGAGATGGAGACTTCACAGCCTCTCTGGGCAGCCTACTCCAGGGCTCTGTCAACTCAAAGTAAAGAAGTTTCTCCTCACAATCAGATGGAACCTGCTGTGTTTTAGACTGTGCCCATTGCTCTGCATCCTATCGTTGGGCACCACTGAAAAGAGTCTGGTCTCATCATCTTGACATCCACCCCTGAGATATTTATAAATGTTGATGAAATCTCCTCTCAACTTTTCTTCTCCAAGCTGAACAGACCCAGCTCTCTCCATCTCTGCTCATGAGAAAGATGCTCCAGACTCCTCAACATCTTTGTAACCTGCCTCCGGATTCTATATACTCTATATACTAAGTCAGCTGCAAACCCAGGTATACAACTATGCTGTCACAAGAAAAGAATTAGGACTGCTGTAGATCCTAGACCTCAATTGGTCACTCCTGTATCACCTTCCCTTATAGTCATGGCCTAGGATATTTAGGGCTGGATTTGTTCAAACATGCCAGAAGTAAATGTCTATAGTAAAGGAAATATTTAGTAGCGACAAGGTGCCTTACTCCCTTTGAAACTAGTATGAAATCTCTGCATTCTAAGGGGATGACACAAGACCCAGCCAACAACCAGGCCCAGAGCACCCATATATGTCTTCAGAACAGCTGAACATCCTTTGTTCAGACAGACAGCGTTTGATGCTGCCTCATTCTCTGACCAGACACTGGCTGCAAGAACCTTTGTCCGTATGTGAAGAAGTCACAGCATCTCATTTCCCTCTTTTGATGGGGGTCATCAGAGATGGAAGTCCTTGAAGTTCTCGTCGAGGACTGTCTACATAGCAGAAAGCAAAAATCAAGACATCAGTTGAAGGAAGCATCTGTCCTCTAGTCTGTTCCCTTCTCTCACACACCCTTCTTTGTTTTTTTATCCAAAGGCTTCTTGCTGCAAAATAGTCAGTATCTGCCCAGACAGACTCTTCAGCCCCTCAGAGACCAAGCAGGTCCCAGGTAGGTGCTAAACCCAGGCCTGACCTACAAATATTAAAATATTGAAATATCAGCACTGACAGAATTTTTGCTTTAAACAGGGAAACCCACAGTGACATTAAGCAGCTATGAGCCACAGGGTTTTTTTTTGTTTAAATGCATTTGGTTGTCTAAAGTATTTCTCTGTTTTCTATACATGCTCTTGTGGGGTTTCCCAAAGTGCCTAAGAATTTTATATACCTAATTCCCATTGAAATTTGGACCTTAGGAGTCGCTGGCTTTCAATAAGACTTTCAGAAATCTTACCATGTCTTTAATAAACTTGCAAGTTTTAATGAATAGTCATGTGATTTTGGAGTCTTTTTGTCTGGAAGCAAAGCTGGGCTGTAAATCATTACACCATTAATAGCTGTTCCTTCGCCTTTCATTCCTAAGTATGGTAGTAATTATCTGTTTTGCAAAGCATAATAAAATATGTGCCTTCATATTCAGAATATTCATGTAGAGACAATTCTAAAGTTATCACGGATGATGTATAGGCAGCCGTGTGTCCATAGTTAACCAGATTTCTCAGAGACTTTAGTTTCTAAGCCCAGGAAAATAAACTTTGATTTGGGAAACCACAGTGGACTGCAAATGACCAGAAAAGAAGGGAAAAGATTTCTCCAGTGTCAGATCCTTGCAGAGTTACAGATCCTAAAAATTTAACCTGATGTCAGATTCTTGAGCAACGCTGCTTCTGTATGTTTACTCAGCTCAAAAACGTTTCTAGTCTTTTCAGTTAAAAATGTCTACGACTTAATGTACTTGTAATATTTGAAGAAAAAAAATTGTTAAGAAATATAAAAATTATTTTATCATGCACCTGTGATGCCCAGGACCTCTGAGTAAGGTCTTGGTACAACTTCTTTGCTTGTTCTTGGTCTGCTTCTTTGTCCTGAACATGTGAATCATAAGCTCCCACATTGTCCCCCATAGCTCCTCAAATATATAGTGATGGTTTTATTCCAGTCTGAACCCCTGCTGGTTTATGTCACCCTAAACTTTATCTGCATCTTTACACTAGCTCAAATAGTGTTATACCACATTTAAAATGTAAATTTGACTTTTGGTCTTGCTGAAGAATATTTTTTTTTTTTGGAGTATGAATAGTAAATTATTTATGAAACTCTGATGACTTGAAAACTACATGTGGGATTGAAATAGAAGATAATAGAGGAAAAAAGATAACAGCAGAAATGGTTTACAACATAAACTGTGAACTTTCTTTGCTGCCAGAAACTGGTTGAGTTAGATTGCATTCTCCACCCAAATTGCATGGGGTGAGATTCTTGAAGTGTTCACAAAAGGCACAGCTCAAGAAACTACAGAAAATAATGCATGGGCAGCTAGAAATGCAAGATGTACGACTAACCTTCAAGATCGTGCAGTCATTTACTAAAGTTTAGATGAAATATCTACACTTCTATAACATAACCAGAATGTGAACATTATAGCACATTTCAAAAAAAAAACCCAAAACAACACAAAAACCCCACAACCCCTAAGCTAAGCATAAACCTGCAAAGTTACTGTTGCTACAACCGTGCAATGAAAAGCAAATTCATCAAAGCCTTTCAAACCAAACAGAGAATATTATCACAAGAAGAGTTTCCGTGCCAACAGTTGCAAAAGCCCTTTTTTGTTGGTGCTGGGAGCTGCCTGGCAAATACCAGCTGGGAACACACAAGACTGGGGCAGAGGGGTGTCTCTGTAGATCAGCACATGTAAAGAGGTAGATTTTGTAGTGTAAATCTGTCCTCTGTCACACTACATTTAGAAATGCCTTCATAGTGGTGGTAAAATCTACAATTTTTTATTTTTCTTTTCATAGATCCAAGAACCAGCATTAAGCCGTGCAAAGCCTGGTTAAACCGTGTCCTTCTATAGCAACGTGCTTGACTAATTGAACAAACTTTGCCAATGTGAGGCAAGATTCGGTGGGACCTTGCCTGTGCTAATTTTCTTGGTTCTTGACTTATTAATCCAATTTATCTGTAAGTTTCTTCTTCAGTGTGGGTTAGGTGTGGAGGCAGGCAAGGGGATTTTTGTTTTAAAATTGCTAAACCATATTTAAGAATGTATCTTGGCTTTGTGAATCCCCTAATTTTTTGTTTTGTTTTGTTTTGTTTTCAAAATTTATTTCAGAATATTTTTGAACCATTTGCAAGAGACACCACCACCACTTTCTCACCAAACCATGGCAATCTGTGATGGAGTACCTTGTGCAGCTCTTGTTGGTTTTAAAATTATTAAAATAGACTTGTGGGAAGGCTGGATATAGGCACTGCAGTTTCAGAAGAAAATTAAGTCATCTAAAATGGGGGTTTCCAATCACATTGAAAGTACAGAATAGCTTCCAACAGTAATCCTGTCAGGGCTGAAAGGGTAAATTAATGCTGCTTGGGTTTGGCTTCAGCTACTTCTAAGAAAGTCTGAGCTGAAAACAACAATTTTGGCCCCCTGTTTCTTTAGGAACAGAGAAGAACACCTCAGTCTTTTTACAACATTTAACAAAACTCCTTTTCTCTGTATAGGAAAAAAAAAAAAAAGTCATTTTACTTTTTCTTGATTCTTTAGTTTATATCCACCAAACTTTTCTTTTTCTTTCATGCTTGTCTTCCCATCTCATGAGCTTCCTTCAGAAACCTGTTAGCAGATGGGAATGAAATAAATAGACTTTTAAACAGGTTTCTGGTTACAAAAAGACAGTGCTCAGATAAAGAAATCTGACTAGAGAGACTAAAAAAAGAAATCCACCTTCCTCAACTGTTGGACCGGCTCTGGTGAACAGAAAAACCTGGCCATTGATTGGCTTTTCATCAGAGAACAGGTCATTTCACGTTTGGTCTTTCAAAGAAACTGACTGCACAAGGATAGTTACCAACATGTAATTCAGACTCTCTAAAAACTCTATTTAATTAGAGTCCTGATCCTGGCTTGCTGCTGCCAGGTATGAGAGAGGCTGCCCATCTCCCAGGGGTTTGGACCTCCCAACAGGAGTTGGGTGAACCCAACCCACACACTGCTTGTGCAGCCTACCTGTTGAAACCTACCTCTAAAATAGACCCCAGTGCAGGAGACTTCATAAGCACAGTGTTGTCATCCAGCAAAGCCTGAGGTTTACAGTTCAGCTGAGACAGCTGAGCAAGTACCAGGGAGTCTTCTTCTCACATATTCAGGAATATTGTGGACCCAAGGGACAGTAATTAGGTTCTGAGGATTTTGTTGCTTTCTCTTGGAAAGGTAAAGTGCTCTTAAGTGTCAGAGCAGAATTGCTCTCCACCTTCACCTTGAAGATGTTTAAGGCTGAGAGGTTTCACTGCACCTTGTTTCTCCAAAGACATTGCAACAGACTTTCCATGTTATGTAGAATCCAAGAAGGCCAGGATGACTCTGAAAGAAATAAGAATTATAAGTAAAATATCATTACACGGAGCTGCTTTCCACAGAGTCTTTCATGAGACCTGAAGTTTCCAAGATAAATGAACAGGACACTAAAAATGGAGGAGCAGTAGGTGGTGTTACACAGGACAGGCAGATGAGCTTCAGGAGTTTTGGTTATTAGAGGTAGATTACTCTAGTCTAACCATCAATTACACAGAACCACAGAATTACACAATCATAAGGTCACAGAATGGTTGCGGTTGGAAGGGACCTCTGGAGATCATCCAGTCCAACCCACCTGCCAAAGCAGGGACACCAAGAACAGATCACACAGGATCACATCCAGGTGGGTTTGAATGTCTGCAGAGAAGGAGACTCCACAACCTCTCTGGGCAGCCTATTCCAGGGCTCTGGCACCCTCAAAGTAGAGAAGTTTCTCCTCATACTCAGATGGAACCTCCTGTGTTTTAGGCTGTGCCCATTGCCCCTCATCCTATCACTGGGCATCACTGAAAAGGGTCTGGTCTGTCCTCTTGACATCTGTTCTTGAGTTATTTATCATCATTTATAAGGTCCCCTCTCAGCCTGTTCTTCTCCAGGCTGAACAGACCCAGCTCTCTAGTCTTTCCTCATAAGAAAGATGTTCCTGATCCCATATCATCTCCATAGCCCTCAAACAGATTTTCTCCAGTAATTCCTTGTCCTTCTTAAACTGGGGAGCCCAAAACTGGACACAGTACTCAGAATAGCTGATTATTGTAAAGAATTCTGAAGTTTACTAAATTTCATATCTTTTTTTTTTTCTACAGGCAGAAAGCATGAGATTTCTTTTTCTGTGTATGTTTCTCTTCTGTTGCCTTTGTATTCCACAATCCCTTTTACAACAGAACTGCTCTGGACACAGTTCGAGTGGCTCCTGCCAGCTTGCCCACTCCCTGCTTCCTTTCCCACCCTGAGAAGCAAATTACAGGACTTAACAAGGGCAAAGAAAGCCAGTACCCCAGGTTCACCATGTGGACAGAGTTCATCTGAACTGCCAGGTCTGCACAGCAGTCTTTGTTGTGAGTGCCAGCAGATTTTGAGTGAGGCACTGGGAATAGAAAGAAGAATTCAAAAGAAGGAGAGTGTATCCAGGAAAACAGGATTAATTAGCCCTTGCTCATTTCAATAGGACTTTGAAACTTGAGTTAATTCTACATTATTTGTAATTTACCTAAAACTTGACAGCTGTATAGCTATCTGAGTAATTTTTTCTGTAACTATTAATTAAAGGTGGGAAAACTTCCACTGAAATTCTAGTAACTAGAAACATGGATCAGATTTTTATCTCACATAAACGGACAAAGCTCCATCCTGACTTCACATTCTATAGCTTATCTTGGTCTTGTTTGTATTCCTAAAAAGGCACGAGAATGTGTCTTTGCATAGACGAAGGCAAGGGGGTGGGAAAACTTTTGTTTCAAAGTTCTAATCCCCTGGATACACTCCATGATGGATGTGATAAATTTGTTGACAGAAGACCCTTTATACCAAATCTGAGAACCTAACATAACTGCCAGAAGTTGAGAATTTTGCAAGATTCGGTTCATCTGCTTTTAAGTAGTATCTATGTGGTTTAAGACTTCTTTTTTTGTGTGTTCTTGGTGTTGATGTTTTTGTGTGTGTGTGTTAGTGTGTGTTTTTGCTTGTTGGTTTGTTTGTTTTTCCCAAAACAATCAAAAAGATATCACCTACTCTCTTTCCCATATGCAGATGTCTCAGTGTTAAGTATTTCAGTCTCCAGCTTCTGGCCTCAAAGGACAATACTGCAGTCTAAGTTCCCAAAATAAGCAGACAAGGAGGTATGGGTGCCATTGAATGAGATACAGCACACACAAAGAAGTGGTACTAGGCAGGGACAGTTTTCTGTGAAAAAAGCCTCATTTTATGCTGTTTCAGTGCCTTGTGTAAGGATCTAATAAAGTTTGGGAACACACCACATTGACTGTTCTCTGATTTTAGTACCAAGTTGCTTCTTTTTTTTTTTTTTTTTTTTTTTTTAATTGACCTTGTTCCTATTCATTTAAAGCAGAAATAAACTGAAAAAAATCTCTTGGAGGTCATCTGTCTTGGCATTTAAACCTGTGTTCAGGACATGATTTTTTCAAAATTTTAGTTTCTTCTTGTTTCTTCTGGTTCTTCTTCTCTTGTTTCTACTCTATCATTATGCATTTTCTATTATTGCTGGGGAAACAGGTGTAAAAAAAAATGAAAACCAAACCAGAACAACAACAAACAAACCAAGAAAAAAACAAAAACCACAAATTGTCCTAAGTCAGTTTTCTGTTCCTTTCTGCATTGCTAGGGAAGGAGGTTCTTTACTCATAGGACAGCCTGTTTTCCAACATTTATAAATAGTTCGTTGATGGATGGTATAGCTGAGAAAGGAAGGTTATGGTCCAATTGGGTCAAGCAATCACCTTCTGCTGACAGAACTGTAACAAATATAATACTCTATGAATGGCCTCTGTATGGGTTTGTAAGTTCGGAAGTGGAACTGTAAAATGAATGGAGACAAAGAAGCAGCATCAATCCCAGAGTAAAAAATCAGTTCTATGTTTTGTCTGAAACCTCCCTCAAGTGTGAATTTGTAATCAATAAGGCATTAAAAAACCTCTCAATTTCAAAATTGTCAATAATTAAATCAAGATGTCAGTAAAATAAACATTTTCTGCTGTGTTACTGCAGCTGTTTCCAATGCTACATGCCTTACACTTCAGATAAGAAAAATAAGTGGCACCCAGGAGAGTGGCTACAACTAGTAAATATCTGGTTGTCCCACCATAACTCTACTGAGTAGCAATAATAATAATAATAATAATAATAATAATAATAATAATAATAATAATAATAATAATAATAATAAACAACTATTCAGGTTATGAAGTTGTAGGTAGGCATTCTTACAATCTATAAAAGTTGTACCTTAATAGGGAACTCCTTACCTTATCATTTTTTTAAATAATTCTAGTACCTCATGGATGCATGGGTTTGTTTTGTACGTTATACAAATGAACCCTTCTAAGAGCCATGTCGACCTTCAGTGAGACTCAGATGAAATCCAAAAGACTTTACTTGCAAAACGGACTGCAAGATCACAGGTTATCCCATCGTTTCTGAATTACTAGCTGTTATTAAGCAGTTATTTAACAAAGGAAAATGTATGCCTTTATAGGTGAACAATTGTCTGCTAGCAGACTCAGAAAAGCTAAAAGATGCTGATTATTTTATCCTCTTCTAAAACAAAGCCAGCATTCAGTTAAAAGTTATTGATATGCCAAAAAAAAAAAAAAAAAGATAACAAAAAAGCAGACAATAGAAAAATCCACTCCAAAATATAATGGAAAAGAAAGGAAAAAGACGGATGGTTGTTTAATCACAGCAATGATTTTCAGAAGCAGTGAAGAGCAGCAGTGGCTGCCAGATTTCCACAAACCAGTTAAGCCTGTTGGGCATACACTGGGGGCTAATGCGCTTTGAAAACCTGGCCAGCGATTTCATTGTGGAAACTGCCCAGTTATAAGCACATTTGTAAATGTGGTCCTTATTTAACAAAGTTAATATTGCTGTTGATAATCAAGTTCCAGTTAGGGCTGCCAAGAACTTGAAACCCTTGTTACAGGACCTTTTGGCCATAATGTAAAATATCAGAACAGGCCAATTTAGAGCCCACCAGCAAAAATACAACTATTTCAGCTCTTAAGCGCATTCTTTTTTTTTTCTTTTCTGCAGCGTTTACCAGATCAGTCCAAAGAACAGCTGGATCATTTTTTTTCCTGAAGAAGTGCTCTCTTCTGCCTCTCTTTTTGGGGCTTGGTGGCTCTTCCCTGTCCTGTGACACGTTGTGCAGGTCTTAGCATCAAGTGACTTGACAGCCCTGTGCTCATTTCTTCATGGGGTTGGCATCCATCTCTGTTGTGTTCACGCCATATCCATACAACATGACGGAGAAGAACTTGGCCTTCAAAGGCCTCCAGAAATAAAATGAAATAATACAATACAATACAATACAAATAAAATACAATACAAATAAAATAAAATAAAATAAAATAAAATAAAATAAAATAAAATAAAATAAAATAAAATAAAATAAAATAATAAAATAAAATAAAATAAAATAAAATAAAATAAAATAAAATAAAATAAAATAAAATAAAATACAAATACAAATTAAATAATAATAACTACAAACAAGCAAATCAACAAAGAACACAAAAAACCCCACACCACCAATAATGAAGCTGTAATGAATTCCTTCAGAATTTTGAAAACATTGGCTATAGTGTCCACAACAACATGATATGGTTTTATTCTCTCTCTTCTCTTTGGTACCTGAATATTGCCCTACCTCTGCTTGAGCAGGTAAAAGTCATGACCGCCATGTTCCAAAAACTACACAAAACCCCTTTAATTCAACAAGTGGTTACAAATAAACTACAAATCCTTTGACATTTCCTTCAAAATCATTCACTGTGGGTTCGGCCCTGAAAAATTACACTTTTTTACTCAGGTCCTCTAGAGTCAATGCATTGATTTCTACTGGTTTTTTATGTGAGAAGATATTATTTCTTCTGTGTAAAGGATAATTATGTCATTCTGACAGAATTCATTAAAATACTGAGACATTATGTAACAGTAACTTCAATTGAAAATAATCAAATTTTGTTCTAAAATGTTATAAGAAATGTGGGAAACTGCAGTGGGTCTGTGGAATCCTTGACAGAAAATATGGGAGTAGAGATCAGCCTTGAAGATATTAAGATTTACCCTTGAGAAGGATGGGAGTAAAGGAGTATCCGGAGATATGAAGTCGTACCTGTGAGAGAGAAGGGGATAGAAGAATAACATGGATGACAGAAAAATTAACCAATGAGAGTGCTGTAACTTGTAACCAATAGTGAAAAGACACATGAACTGGTAGAATTGTATAAAAATGCACTTGTAGCAATAAATGGCATCTACTACTTTCATCCTGGAAGAACTTTGTCCATGTCGTTTGTCTGTCTCAACCGCGACAAAGAAAGTCCAAGTAACATTAGATAACTACATTTCACACTTCTGCCATTGGTTGGATCATAAAAACAGTTTACAGGGCATAAGGATCATACATAAGCTAAAAACATAAGAGAAGCTAGACAACAAGAATGCAGTCATGACCAGAAGAATAAAGCAAAACCCTAAAATGCTAACAGAAAAAATAAAAAGTTGGCTTCCAGTAGAAGAAGTAACAGTTTTTTATTATGTGGATTTACCACATGCATTTTCACATCTGGCCTCTTAAAGGACTGTGAGTTCCCTGGTCATTATTTTAATCATTAACACACAAAAGAAGTATTAGATCTGAGTGTGTCAGCCTCAAAGGAAAGTGATAAGTGAAAGCTAAACTGGAAAAAAAAAAGGCATATCTTTTACCTCTTTGAGTGAATCTGTATTTCAGATAAAATAAGATGTTCAATACTTTGTCCATGAAACTGTCCACAAACAATAACTTTGGCATCAGCTGTAATGTTTCTCAGTTACTGGCTGAAAGGCCAATGTCAGCAAAGGAACAGAAATTTGTAGGCTAAGCCTGCAGTGATTTAGTCACTATTGGGAATTCAGTGCAGTGGCTTGCTGCCCAGAAGGATCCTCTTCTGCTCGTGGCATAAGTCATGTCACTTCAGAAACATAGCTTCTTCAAAACAACAAAAAAATACCAACAATGTTTTCAATAAAAACTTATATTTTAACATGTTCAATATAATCAACAATACTCTGGAGATACCCTTCATACTAGTTGTGTTTTGGAAATGTTTGTGCTAAGGCAGGGACAGATCTTTAACAAAGACTTTCACGACTCACACCAAAAAGTGTTTTGGAATCAGATTTTCTTTCTTTTGCCATTTTTTTCTTACTGAATTTCATTATATTAACACAGGTTCCACAGAGGTTTATTCATGCCAGGTAATGTGTGGAGGATTGTTTCTAGAAAAGAGAAGTAATGTAACTTATAGTGTCAGCATACTTAGGGTGGACCATCTTTTTTACATGAAATCCTTCTCCTTAAAAGGTCCAATGAGGAAAAAAAAATATTATTTTAAAGTAGGAAAAATGTTTTCTGTCTAAAAAAAAAATTCCACTCATTTAAATGTATTTAATGGTTAAAAAATGAGTGTGTTTTTCCAACTAATACTAAAAGCACACAAGAAACAAACTCAGAATACACTGACCCAATAATAATAAATCACTGAAGTCGTTCTTCCAGAGAGAAAAACTTAAATAACTGATTTTCAGTCAGATTCCTTATTGCTTTGTGTGTATCTTTTCAGAATGCTTTGTTAATCATTTTATTTCATTATTTGTACCACGTATATTTCCATGAAGATTTCCTAACATGATGAAAATCTTATTTCTTGATCTACAATCGAATCTTACTACGGCCAGTTTCTAGGTCTTCATAAACTGAAAATATTACATCTCTTTCCAAGCTGACTTTAATACAAGGAGGGTTACTAAACTAACCCAATTAAAGTGAGAAGATCTGCAAGCTGGGATGATTGTTGCTGCCGTTTGCAAGAGCTGGGATCGAGAATGATGGATTGCAGGCCACGGCGTTGATAGTCCATCTAAGAAGAAGTGGGATCCCACCCTGAATTAGCTTGAATTGGCCTGCCCAAAGGTTTTGCGATGCAAATTGGAGACTCTGGGCATAATAACAACATGCAGAATATATTACATTCTTCTGTGTGGTAGTGACTGGAAGGCTCTCGACTGTGATGTTCCAGCCTCATTAATAAGCCTTGTGTTGTACATCTGTGTCTGATACGAATCTGCCATGCCTTGTCACCAATTACAGGCTCTGCAAAGACCCAGCTCATTATAAGACTTATATTGCTTGTTCCTGAAGGTGATACTTGGTGTGGCATGTCCTCATCTTTCCAATAGGAAAATCACCCTTGAAGTGAAGAGACGTCAGTCACGAGGCACAAAGAAGCATCGAAAAAGATTTTATGAAATGCTGCCTGGAATATTAATCATACCTCTGCAGATGGTGCGAAACCAGGCATATAAAATTAAACAAGGGAAGAGAGGTTTCTGAGCGGTTCAACCAAACTGGAGAGCTCTTCAACAGATCCAGGGCTGGACAAAGCTCCTGATGGTGGGGCACCAGTCAGAACAGGAACGTGTCTGTTTGTCTTGGTGTGGTTTGATGACTAGGGAAAAATCCCTAAACACCACCCCCACCGCCTCTTCTGCACCCACCAGAAGCAAAAATGTAGCTTCCCTCCTGCAGACATTGCACTTGTTTGTTCTCGTTTGTGTCACTAATCGCAAAACTGATGTCAGTGAGGAACATCCAGTGATACAGTCAAAAGGCTGCAGGGATATGTGACAATCCAAAGAATATAATTTGCTTTCTCATTATATCAATATCTCCCATGTACTAATTTGATCTCCCAGGTGACATGAGTAAACCAAAAATTTGACATGTTCAGTGAATATACAGGCACTGAATTTATTCCTCTGTAATATGGCTTATGTGGTTTATGCATGTTTAGTATTTTTACTGCTTTTTCTCTACTTACCAACAGGTTTAATCTGATAGTCCTGAGCTACTAATGTGACTTCCACAGGCTGCATAATCTCTTTCAGGAGGCACAAATTCCAGACACATGAACAGCCCAAAATTTGCAGAGTTCATGGTAAATGTTGTCAAAAAAATCCACCATTTTCCCCTTTACATGAAATCTGGTAAAAACACAAGGGTGGTTAACATGACAGAGAGAGACTTTAAAACATCTTTCTTTTAAAATTCATATGGTAAAATATTTAAGCCTTTAAGAAGAGAGAAATCCATGTTTATTTTTGGCTACATTCTGCCCTGATGGTAGTTGAGTTTAGAGCTCAAGTGAGCAGAAGAATTTTTCTCTGTGTACCATTTTTCTAGCACCTTGAAAGCAGGAGTACATGCTCTTAAGCAAAGAATACCTCCTTATACATTTTTTTCAGGTGTTATTTAAATAACAGGAGACAAGAAATAG